>NW_025407852.1:248769-253736 GCF_003324165.1 Naegleria lovaniensis | reverse complement strand
GATTCTGGGATTATTGCTTTACGATATTTATGCTTCTGTTTGTTCTGATTGGAGTTGCCATTGTCCTATTAGTAGCTGTGTTCTATCACAACCGAGTAATTTTTATTATTGATAGTGAATGTAATGCTCTCGGAAAGAAGGATATTATTTTACCTTCCAATCTTGTGAGTTCATTTTGGAAACGATGTCAGACAGCAGGAGATAGTCAATATCCAACATCATTTAACTATGCTTTGAAAGATATTAAATGTATGAAATCCACAAGCTATGGAAGAGTATTGAATACTGGAAAATTATCAAATTTGAAAAAGACAATTGTGAATAACGTCGTTTCAATCGCAGATACATTTTTACAGGAGAAAGGAGTTTGTGACTCACAAAGAGCTACTCTCCTCAAGATTCAAAACAAGTACAAAACCTATGCTGCAAAACTTAGCAACAACCAGGATGTCAATCTTCCCAAGTATTTCAAAACATACACTCTAACTCAAGCTTTTGAGCAAGCCCTTGCAACAAACAATGCAAATCAAAAAGATTCACTTGCTGACAAGAAAGTGTCATGGTATTCAACTGTACCAGAATACAAAAACATACCAGATCAGGATGGAATAGCCACATTTGGTGTTGCTCTTTCTTCAAAATTTGATGAAGCACAATGGGATTCTGTTTTACGTCACGAATCTAGTGACTCTAGTTCCAGACTATGGGTTAGATTGAATCTCACCGAGACAGTTCCTCTTTTCACAACTGATAATTTTGATCACTTGACAAATTTCGTGGTGTCTGACACGGCCAATCTTACCCAATTTTATGAAATTATCAACCAACAAGTCCAAGATAATTACATTAAGGGCTTAATTCTTAACCAAACTGATTTTGTCATCAGCTATACTGAAATGAGAGCTGAGCTCATGTTGTTGAATCTTGCCAGAATTAATAGTGGTGACAGAGGAAACGTAATGGCTGAAGCTTCAATGATTGTAGGCGTTCCAAATGGTGACTCCATTGATCAGAGAATTTTGTTGACTTGGGGTGATGTCAAAGAGACACCTCAAGAAGGAATTTTACAAAGACTTGCTGAAGGAAATCTTCAATCTTCATTCATGGTCCAAGGCTTTTCAAAAGATTCTGTATTTAGCCAAGATCTCCTTAATGTTGTCGATAGAATGGACAGCACGTACACTTTCACCACAACTGATGTTATTTGTAACACTAGATCACAAACTACGATTGATAAGATTGACTTAAACAAATGTAGCTTGCTGAAACGAGTACTTCAATGGAATCAAGACACGGCCTTTACCTCAATTACCGCACCAACTCTTTACAATCCCTCGAACAAGTTTTATCTTGGCCTCAAGCTTTACAAATCGTCCAATGTTGATGTTTTTGAAGAATTAGCTAATGGCAGAGCTGATGAATTCCACTTTTAAAATTTGCTGTACTTTTTACAAAATTAAGAGTGCACAATGGAAAAACTCCTGCTAAAATTTGCCAGCGTTATTTTGTAAAAAGTTTGCGTGCGACATTAAAACTTTCTGCCCTTCTCCTTTGTGATGGAATAAACAAAAAAATTTGGTTTACAATGGCACGAACCAGACAAACAGCAAGGAAGGGCATTTGTGGAAAAGCACCACGAGCACAACATTACACTCCACACACTTGCTCCAAATTTCGTGAACTCATGATCAAGAACGATCAATCCCAACACACCGATATCATTTCACGATTGGCTCCCTATTCCCGATGTGCCAAGTTGGCAAGATTTTGGATATTAAAGGACTTGCAACAACAAACTCATGACGATGATGCTCGTTTGAAGCAAAATTCAAAAAAACCATCCATGCAATGATGATCCAACGAGTACACTAGAACAACAAGAGAACGTTTTACAATTACTTCAATCATTACCTCTTGATGTCAAAATTGATATCATTACTTTTATTCCGACCACTTCTCTGCTAGTACCTCCGTATGTCAGGCATACACAGACGGGAGCCAAATTGAAAGAACAAGTGGATCCTTGGTGGTTTTCTTTAATGAAACATCGATTGATTAGTACATCCTTTAAATCGGTTCTTGAAAATATCATTTGTAAAAGACTTTCACGAGAGGGTCTAGATGCTTCTGATAGTGTACTTGTTCGACCTTCTGCTTTAAAGCGTCATCCCATTTGGAAATTGTTGGAAATTCAGGAGAGATTCATGACGTTGCAAGCAAATCCACCTCATAATGAAAAATTACAGAGCCAGGCTGATGAAGCTCTTGCTACAGTGCCTGAAGGCAGTAATGTCCTTGTCGAAGGAGAGTGCGTTTGGAACGCCATGTTACATTTTACGGGTAGTCCTGCCAAGTTCTATACGATCCAATTAATGGTCGATGGAAAAAACTACTGGTAAGTAACTATTATTAAGTATTTCATTAGTAGTTTTTCTAATATTGTTCGCATGATCATATATATAATGCATATTCCTAGTGTTTTTACTCGATGGGGCCTTTTTGGACAAACGGGACAAAAGAAAATCATTATATTTACATCGTTGATGGAGGCAAAAGCTGAATTCAGAAACAAATTTAAAGACAGAACAGGAAATGATTGGGAAAATAGATCGAATTTCCAACTTGTGGTAGGAAAATATAACTTGGTTGACATGTCTAATACTAGTATCTCTACCGTGGAATCAAACACTGAAACCTTTAATTTTGACAATTCCTTATTTCCTCCAGTAACCACATTTGGAACTGTTTTACCACCCTTACATACTTTTTCCACAACATCCAGCAATAGTACTGAACAACAACAAGAAGAAGAGGATACATTGATGTCTGAAATGATGCAAAGAGATTTAAAAGACTTGGAAGATGAACTTATTGAGGACGTTAAACATCTTCCACACTTTAACCTCATCACTTCTTTCTTGGATGAAGGCTATTCTGTTGATGCTGATATCATGAAACCAATTCAAGAATGCAAGTCTATGATTCAACAAGCCTTTTCAGAATATAACTCTCGAACAAATACTTTGCATCTACCACAAGTTACGAATCAGTATTTGAAATCTTTAACTGTTTCCATTGCCAGCGAACACGATTGTTACATGTGTATGGAATTATTGCATTCATTACAGAATTTAGAACATGTAACCTTAATTTTGTATTCCTATAGTATTTTTTACTCGTTCGCCAACCTGATACAAGTTGGTATGGAATATCCTTGCATGAAGCATGTGAAATTTATATGTTTGAGTTCGAATACGGGTTTTGGTTTTCCTGACATCATGATGTTGCTGACCACCCTTTTTCCTGACATTTCTAAAATAGAGTGTGAGGGATTTATGTGTAACGAAATTTCTGCCAACATTCAATCTTCTATTGCACAGTACCAAGAGATTGAGATTGTTTACAAGAATATGAATGCGGATTTGTTTGAACAAGTGTGTAGCACTTACAACATTTATCCTTTTGTAAGCAGCCCAGATGTCTACACTTCTGTAGTTGTGGATGAAGACGTGCCAATCATAGAAAAGAAGAAGATTATTGAATACTTGGTACCACATTTTGATATGAAAGATCATCATTGGGTAAATAGTCATTATCAGTTTCAAAACCCACAATTAGCGCCTTTGTATCAGTACACGATTTATTTGATGAACAAACATGGACAACATTTTGGTAGCCATAGCGACTTGAGCTTTTCAACAATCTCAATGCAATATGGTTATGACATTTGCAGCAACATGTTAGAATCCATCCCATACTTTTCCTCAAGCCTCTCTCAAGATTTGATGAATATGTTCGAAGAGAAGTTGAAGAAAAAAGAAGCCAAACTTAGTTTGAATGATTTTTTGGGGACTCTTCTTCACAGCACCGACTATGGAACGATGTTACAAGTTTTTACTCGATTTAAGAATTATTTACCTGAAGAGGATGCAAAAAAACTATTCAAAAGATTTGTTTTGTACAAGAATCATGATTTACATGTGAATTTATTTAATTATTTATTACATTTTCAAGCTCCAAGACATGTGCTGGATTACATTTTAGATTTCATGACTCCTGAAGATTTATTAGAAACAACTGTCATGTATTCTGAACAGCCAGAACCTGGTCACTATACCGTCAATACCTTATTGACGGCCATTCTTTCTAGTTATGTGTCAGATCAGTTCATTTTGAAGATTATTGAAAAACAACCACTTCTTGTCAATATGAGTACTGGCTTGGAAATTACACCACTCCACGCTGTATGTGCAGACACATCAAGATGGGGCTTAATTCCATACCTCGTTGAGCAATATCATGCTGATGTTTTTGCAAAGGACAAGAAGGGTCGTACTCCCTATCAGTATGCTTTGTATCAATGTCCATATCGGGATGCAATTCCTGCATGTCTGAGAATGTCAGGACAAGAAATGGATACCAATAATGGCTTGTGAAATTGTGATGCGAATGAAATATATTTTGCAAGTTCCAACTTCTGCTTGTTTTTTTAGTGTAAAAAAAACACGGGTGGCCAACTCAAGCGTATTTTTTCGTGAACAAAACAAGCTGCAAGAGAGAATTTCGCTGGGGATTTTTAATAAAACTACGATCATAGTACGATTTTATAATGATTTCAACCCCTCAAAACTTGCCAATGCAATATTTTGTTGCTGACACGTGAGGGAAACACTACTTAATTTTTGGGGCGTCAATAAGTTGAATTGGCATTACAAGAGCCGTGGTGGTAACGTCGTAAAACTTTGTCACGTCCAGGGTGGTATAGTATTGAAGGGGCCCTTACCCCTCTTCGTCATTATCAACACCATCTCTCTCAAACCACAACTCTTACATTGAGAAATGTGTTGTGAAATTGTTGCTAAAATGTTTTCGAACTTCTCTTCGAAGAAAAGGGTGTTAACAAAAATTTTCAATTTGTGGAGTACAATGTGATTGAGAAGAGTTTGAAAATAACACCAAGCCCGTCA